>NC_034015.1:21241159-21243996 GCF_000346465.2 Prunus persica | reverse complement strand
TATTTGTTTGCTTTTTTCATACGAAAGAAAAGACTTACAATGGACCACTAATGAAGAGCCGAACTTGGGATTGGACTAATCCTCCTCCCACATTTAGGAAAGGACGGTCCCAAGAAGGGACTAATTGGGGCTATAACCTAGGTGAGTTGTTATTTTATTATTCAAAAATTTAATTTAGCCCTTTCAAGCCTACTAATGATAATTACGTCATCGCTCATCCAATAATACACTTAAAGAAAAGAAGATAAGATAAACTAATAAATTGATGAATTCTCTTTGACTATTCCTGGACATTCTTATGTAGGACATCTCTGTAAAGTTCTCTCTAATACTCAATTCTTAGGGGTCGTTTTAAATTAATACTCAACCTTAACAATCTTGCACGTAGAAACCCAATTTTAGGAAAAACATAGATATTAAAAGCCACACAATCCCTTCTCCCAATGTAATCAACAATCTGTTTCTATAGAACGCAACTTTACTGAATTAAAAATAAATAAACAAACAAACTCTCCAAAATGATCAAACAATTGGGACAGTGCATTATTATAAGAACAACAACCAAAAGGGAACTTCAACAAACGTAAAAACAAAAACCAACAAATTTTCTGCAAAAACCCCAAGATGCTACCTAACTTGATGATCGCCTTGGGACGACCATAACTCCATACAAATAGGGAAAAATAACCCCTCTGAAATTGCTCACGCTGAAAACCCTCTTCCTTGTACCCGCTTCTCTTTCATCCCTCTTATTCAAAGATTGAGAAGCAAGACTTGGATTGAAATTAAGCTTTAGAATCGTTTGCCTAAGAACCAGAAAAACATGCAATATAATTTAAACCTCATACTTTCCCAATGATGAGCAGCTGAACATAATATATATCATTTCATAGGTACCAATTCCAGTCCCCGATACGCTCTTTGAAGCTATATGCTTATGCAAAGGCACAAGGGTGATTGCTATAAGATTGAGGAAATCAACTCTAACTTTCATATACACTTTGCAGCTATTAAATACACATAGGAATAACAAACACTTGTTTGAAATCCTAACAGATAAAGCACTTCGAAACTATCTCCTAACTCTAAGGAACAACTATTCAAACTAGAGAAACTAACGGGCTAAGATTATCTGTACAGTGAATTCAAAAATAAACTAACGAGCTGATACAAGTTGTTACAATCCTCTGATATGCCCCCTCAAGATGGAGCTCGAGACAGGAGTCCAATCTTGGATTTGAGATCCAGAAAACGAACACGGTGCAGAGGCTTGGTAAGGGCATCAGCGAGTTGATCTGCTGAGGATACATGAGCAACTCGAAGGACACCATTCTGCACCTGGTCCCTGATGAAGTGAAAGTCGACAGCAACATGTTTCATTCTGGAGTGAAACACGGGATTGGAACAGAGTTGAGTAGCGCCAACATTGTCGCAATATGTAACTGGACAGCAAGGTAGTCGAACACGAAGATCAGTGAGGAGATAGCAAAGCCAGTTGAGCTCGGCAGCTGCATTAGCTACTGACCTGTACTCAGCTTCAGTGGAAGACCTTGCAACAGTTTGCTGCTTTTTCGAACTCCAGGAGACGGGATTACGCCCAAGATAAATGACATAAGCACTGGTGGATGAAAAATCATTCTTGTCGCCTGCCCAGTCTGCGTCTGAATATGCATGGAGATTCAATGGGGACTGACGATGTATTTGGAGGCCTTCATTAATGGTGCCACAGAGATAACGTAAGAGACGTTTAACAAAGTTCCAATGGTCGGTGGTTGGAGTGTGCATGTACTGGGAGAGCTTGTTAACCGCAAATGCAAGGTCTGGTCTTGTAATCAAGAGATATTGAAGGCTGCCAACAACTGTTCTGTATTCGGTGGGATCAGGCAAAGCAGTGCCTGACTTTAGCAATGGTGGGCTAGTGGGAATGGGAGTGAGCACTGGTTTGGCATCAGTCATATGAGTTCTAGCGAGAATGTCCAAAATATAACGCCGTTGAGATAGTAAAATACCTTGCTGATTGGGGACCACCTCCACACCCAAAAAATAAGACAGTTGTCCAAGATCCTTAATTGAAAACCGATTAGCAAGAACAGCAACAAAAGAGTCGATCATTTCAGTGTTGACTCCAGTGATTATCAAGTCATCCACATAGACAAGTATATACATACTCTGGCCAGCAACAGTGAGAACAAATAGAGAAGTATCTGCATAGGAATTTTTGAAGCCATAGTCAAGAAGGAAAGTGCGAAGTTCATGATACCATGCTCTCGGTGCTTGCTTGAGGCCATAGATGGCCTTTCGAAGTTTGCACACATAAGATGGATGATCTTGATCAACAAAACCTGGCGGTTGTTGCATGTAGACACGCTCGGAGAGGTGGCCTTGGAGAAAGGCATTGTTGACATCCAGTTGACGTAAGGACCAACCCCGAGATACAGCAAGACTGAGGACAACACGAACTGTTGTGGGTTTGACAACGGGGCTGAAAGTGTCAAGGTAATCGACACCTGGGCGTTGATGAAAACCTTTTGCGACCAAACGTGCTTTGAACCTGTCAATAGAGCCATCAGATTTACGTTTAATTCGGAAAACCCATTTACATCCAACTATATTTTGTGTAGGATCAGGTGGAACAAGTTCCCATGTGCCGTTTTGAACTAAAGCATCACACTCATCAGACATGGCCTTACGCCACTTTGGATCTTTAAGGGCTGCGGATACGGTGGTTGGTTCAAGGTTGTTGGACTTGGAGAGTTGGGTATGAAGGTTCATTTTGGTGATGGGTTTACGAATGTGGTTCTTGGCCCGGGTGGTCATGGAGTGAGTCGGAAGGGGAT
>NC_034015.1:21238921-21240262 GCF_000346465.2 Prunus persica | reverse complement strand
ATTTGACATGTCTTGAGACATAAATTCTTGACGTTGAAGGATCAAGGCAATAGTATGCACTTTGAGTGAGAGAGTACCCAAGGAAAACACACGGCTTGGACCGTGGTTCTAGTTTGTGGGAAGTGTAAGGTTTGAGCCAAGGGTAGCATAAGCAACCAAAAACCTTTAATTTCGAGTAGTTTGGGGCTATCTGAAAGATTTTGTGGTAAGGGGAGGAGAGATTTAAGGTGGGAGTGGGCATTCTGTTGATGAGGTAGACGGCTGTGGCAAAGGCATAAGTCCAGTAAGAGATTGGTAAAGAAGCATGAGTGAGAAGGGCAAGACCGGTTTCGACAATGTGAAGGTGCCTTCTTTCGGAGTAACCATTGTGTTCAGGTGTATGAGGGGGAGTGGTGAGATGAGAGATACCATTGGTGGAAAGAAAATTAGATAGGGAAATGTACTCACCACCATTGTCAGAATAAAGTGTTTTGATGGTTGAATGGAAGTGTTTTTCTACAATGGCTTTGAATCTTATGAAGACTTCTTTGACATCAGATTTGTTTTTGAGTGGGTAAAACCAGATATATTTAGTGAAATGATCAATGAAGATTACATAATATTTGAAGTTATTATGTGAGTAAATTGGAGATGTCCAGACATCGGAGAATATAATTTCAGGAGGTTGAGGAGAGACAATTGTAGAGTTGGAGAAAGGCCATTTGTGGCTTTTATTGCAAAGACTAGCATTACATGAAAAATCAGATGACAGAGAGGAAGATATGCCTAAGGAATTGCTGGAAACAATATGTTTGAGAATGGGAAAAGCAGGATGTCCTAAGCGATGGTGCCAGTCGGAAGATGTGGTCTTTGTTGCGGAGAAGGCAATCAAAGGGGAGGAGGTTGGCCACTCATATACACCATCTTTAGTTTGTCCCTTGAGCACTGTTGCCCCGGTCTGAAGTTCCTTCACAAGAAAAGTGGATGGTAAGAACTCTATGGAAACATTGTTAGAAGTGCAAAATTGTGAAATGGAAATGAGGTTCTTTTTCATGGATGGAACACAGAGAACGTTGTTTAATGTAAAGTGATGGTGGGGAGTTTTGAGAGAGGTGGAACCAGTGTGGGTAATGGCAAGATTGGAGCCATCTCCAATCATGATGTCATCAGTGCCCATGTAGGGAGCATGCAGGGAGAGGTTGCTGAGATCAGACGTGACATGGTGTGATGCACCACTATCCAGAAGCCAGGATGATGGGGTGGAAGAATGGGTGGCAATGTGAGCTTGTAGATTGCCATGGTGTGCCTTGTACGGAAGAGGCGGAAGCAGTGTAGAATGAACTGGTATGAGATGTGGGATTT